>NC_143136.1:116024692-116027608 GCF_059928025.1 Delphinapterus leucas
GGTTAGGGTTAGGGTTAGGGTTAGGGTTAGGGTTAGGGTTAGGGTTAGGGTTAGGGTTAGGGTTAGGGTTAGGGTTAGGGTTAGGGTTAGGGTTAGGGTTAGGGTTAGGGTTAGGGTTAGGGTTAGGGTTAGGGTTAGGGTTAGGGTTAGGGTTAGGGTTAGGGTTAGGGTTAGGGTTAGGGTTAGGGTTAGGGTTAGGGTTAGGGTTAGGGTTAGGGTTAGGGTTAGGGTTAGGGTTAGGGTTAGGGTTAGGGTTAGGGTTAGGGTTAGGGTTAGGGTTAGGGTTAGGGTTAGGGTTAGGGTTAGGGTTAGGGTTAGGGTTAGGGTTAGGGTTAGGGTTAGGGTTAGGGTTAGGGTTAGGGTTAGGGTTAGGGTTAGGGTTAGGGTTAGGGTTAGGGTTAGGGTTAGGGTTAGGGTTAGGGTTAGGGTTAGGGTTAGGGTTAGGGTTAGGGTTAGGGTTAGGGTTAGGGTTAGGGTTAGGGTTAGGGTTAGGGTTAGGGTTAGGGTTAGGGTTAGGGTTAGGGTTAGGGTTAGGGTTAGGGTTAGGGTTAGGGTTAGGGTTAGGGTTAGGGTTAGGGTTAGGGTTAGGGTTAGGGTTAGGGTTAGGGTTAGGGTTAGGGTTAGGGTTAGGGTTAGGGTTAGGGTTAGGGTTAGGGTTAGGGTTAGGGTTAGGGTTAGGGTTAGGGTTAGGGTTAGGGTTAGGGTTAGGGTTAGGGTTAGGGTTAGGGTTAGGGTTAGGGTTAGGGTTAGGGTTAGGGTTAGGGTTAGGGTTAGGGTTAGGGTTAGGGTTAGGGTTAGGGTTAGGGTTAGGGTTAGGGTTAGGGTTAGGGTTAGGGTTAGGGTTAGGGTTAGGGTTAGGGTTAGGGTTAGGGTTAGGGTTAGGGTTAGGGTTAGGGTTAGGGTTAGGGTTAGGGTTAGGGTTAGGGTTAGGGTTAGGGTTAGGGTTAGGGTTAGGGTTAGGGTTAGGGTTAGGGTTAGGGTTAGGGTTAGGGTTAGGGTTAGGGTTAGGGTTAGGGTTAGGGTTAGGGTTAGGGTTAGGGTTAGGGTTAGGGTTAGGGTTAGGGTTAGGGTTAGGGTTAGGGTTAGGGTTAGGGTTAGGGTTAGGGTTAGGGTTAGGGTTAGGGTTAGGGTTAGGGTTAGGGTTAGGGTTAGGGTTAGGGTTAGGGTTAGGGTTAGGGTTAGGGTTAGGGTTAGGGTTAGGGTTAGGGTTAGGGTTAGGGTTAGGGTTAGGGTTAGGGTTAGGGTTAGGGTTAGGGTTAGGGTTAGGGTTAGGGTTAGGGTTAGGGTTAGGGTTAGGGTTAGGGTTAGGGTTAGGGTTAGGGTTAGGGTTAGGGTTAGGGTTAGGGTTAGGGTTAGGGTTAGGGTTAGGGTTAGGGTTAGGGTTAGGGTTAGGGTTAGGGTTAGGGTTAGGGTTAGGGTTAGGGTTAGGGTTAGGGTTAGGGTTAGGGTTAGGGTTAGGGTTAGGGTTAGGGTTAGGGTTAGGGTTAGGGTTAGGGTTAGGGTTAGGGTTAGGGTTAGGGTTAGGGTTAGGGTTAGGGTTAGGGTTAGGGTTAGGGTTAGGGTTAGGGTTAGGGTTAGGGTTAGGGTTAGGGTTAGGGTTAGGGTTAGGGTTAGGGTTAGGGTTAGGGTTAGGGTTAGGGTTAGGGTTAGGGTTAGGGTTAGGGTTAGGGTTAGGGTTAGGGTTAGGGTTAGGGTTAGGGTTAGGGTTAGGGTTAGGGTTAGGGTTAGGGTTAGGGTTAGGGTTAGGGTTAGGGTTAGGGTTAGGGTTAGGGTTAGGGTTAGGGTTAGGGTTAGGGTTAGGGTTAGGGTTAGGGTTAGGGTTAGGGTTAGGGTTAGGGTTAGGGTTAGGGTTAGGGTTAGGGTTAGGGTTAGGGTTAGGGTTAGGGTTAGGGTTAGGGTTAGGGTTAGGGTTAGGGTTAGGGTTAGGGTTAGGGTTAGGGTTAGGGTTAGGGTTAGGGTTAGGGTTAGGGTTAGGGTTAGGGTTAGGGTTAGGGTTAGGGTTAGGGTTAGGGTTAGGGTTAGGGTTAGGGTTAGGGTTAGGGTTAGGGTTAGGGTTAGGGTTAGGGTTAGGGTTAGGGTTAGGGTTAGGGTTAGGGTTAGGGTTAGGGTTAGGGTTAGGGTTAGGGTTAGGGTTAGGGTTAGGGTTAGGGTTAGGGTTAGGGTTAGGGTTAGGGTTAGGGTTAGGGTTAGGGTTAGGGTTAGGGTTAGGGTTAGGGTTAGGGTTAGGGTTAGGGTTAGGGTTAGGGTTAGGGTTAGGGTTAGGGTTAGGGTTAGGGTTAGGGTTAGGGTTAGGGTTAGGGTTAGGGTTAGGGTTAGGGTTAGGGTTAGGGTTAGGGTTAGGGTTAGGGTTAGGGTTAGGGTTAGGGTTAGGGTTAGGGTTAGGGTTAGGGTTAGGGTTAGGGTTAGGGTTAGGGTTAGGGTTAGGGTTAGGGTTAGGGTTAGGGTTAGGGTTAGGGTTAGGGTTAGGGTTAGGGTTAGGGTTAGGGTTAGGGTTAGGGTTAGGGTTAGGGTTAGGGTTAGGGTTAGGGTTAGGGTTAGGGTTAGGGTTAGGGTTAGGGTTAGGGTTAGGGTTAGGGTTAGGGTTAGGGTTAGGGTTAGGGTTAGGGTTAGGGTTAGGGTTAGGGTTAGGGTTAGGGTTAGGGTTAGGGTTAGGGTTAGGGTTAGGGTTAGGGTTAGGGTTAGGGTTAGGGTTAGGGTTAGGGTTAGGGTTAGGGTTAGGGTTAGGGTTAGGGTTAGGGTTAGGGTTAGGGTTAGGGTTAGGGTTAGGGTTAGGGTTAGGGTTAGGGTTAGGGTTAGGGTTAGGGTTAGGGTTAGGGTTAGGGTTAGGGTTAGGGTTAGGGTTAGGGTTAGGGTTAGGGTTAGGGTTAGGGTTAGGGTTAGGGTTAGGGTTAGGGTTAGGGTTAGGGTTAGAGCAAT